>NC_057812.1:115332479-115366452 GCF_018294505.1 Triticum aestivum
GCCTCTTCAGATATGCCACCACACCACCCCGCATGTATGAGGTCCCGGTGCGAAGCTCCGGTGGCATTGGTACCCCCAGGGCCCACGTCCCGCCAAACCCTATAGTGTTTGACCACGAGATCTAGCCCTTTGACTTTACACGAACGGGCTTTGACCAAGTGGAACTCTCCACACGGTTGTGTTAGTTCAGCCCATAGAAACAATTTGGAGCAACATCCGGGCCAAACCCACAAAAAGATTCCCTCCGTGTAGACCCAACACATCCGTTTCCTCCCTCCAGGTGCCGACGACGGCGCCGTCCGTGAGAGGGGCCACACCCCGGAGACGCGTGCCGCCTCTTCATACATGCCACCACACTAAAGGAAATATGCCCTAGAGGCAATAATAAAGTTATTATTTATTTCCTTATTTCATGATAAATGTTTATTATTCATGCTAGAATTGTATTAACCGAAAACATAATACATTTCTGAATACATAGACAAACAGAGTCTCACTAGTATGCCTCTACTTGACTAGCTCGTTGATCAAAGATGGTTATGTTTCCTAACCATAGACATGAGTTTTCATTTGATAAATGGGATCACATCATTATGAGAATGATGTGATTGACTTGACCCATTCTGTTAGATTAGCACTTGATCGTTTTAGTTAACTGCTATTGCTTTCTTCATGACTTATACATGTTCCTATGACTATGAGATTATGCAACTCCCGATTACCGAAGGAACACCTATGTACTACCAAACGTCACAACGTAAGTGGGTGATTATAAAGGTGCTCTACAGGTGTCTCCAATGGTACTTGTTGAGTTGGCATAGATCGAGATTAGGATTTGTCACTCTGATTGTCGAAGAGGTATGTCTGGGCCCTCCCGGTAATGCACATCACTATAAGCCTTGCAAGCAATGCAACTAATGAGTTAGTTGCAGGATGATGCATTACAGAACAAGTAAAGAGACTTGCCGGTAACGAGATTGAGCTAGGTATTGAGATACCGACGATCGGATCTCGGGCAAGTAACATACCGATGACAAATTGAACAACATATGTTGTTATGCGGTTAGACCGATGATGACCTTTGTAGAATATGTAGGATACAATATGAGCATCCAGGTTCCGCTATTGGTTATTGACCGGAGACGTGTCTCGTTCATGTCTACATACTTCTCAAACCCGTAGGGTCCGCATGCTTAACATTCGGTGACGATCGGTATTATGAGTTTATGTGATTTGATGTACCGAAGGTAGTTCGGAGTCCCGGATGTGATCACAGACATGACGAGGAGTCTTGTAATGGTCGAGACATAGATATTGATATATTGGACGACTATATTCGGATACTAGAAGTGTTCCGGGTGATTTCGGACAAAACTGGAGTGTCGGAGGGTTACCGGAACCCCCCGGAGAAGTAATGGGCCACATGGGCCTTAGTGAAGAGAGAGAGGGCCGGCCAGGGCAGGCCGCGCTCCCCCTACCCCTCTGGTCCGAATTGGAATAGGGAAAGGGGGGCGACGCCCCCCCTTTCCTTCTCCCTCTCCTCCCTCCTTTCCTCCTCCTAGTAGGAGTAGGAAAGGGGAGTCCTACTCCTACTAGGAGGAGGACTCCTCCTCCTGGCGCGCCCTGCGAGGGCCGGCCGGCCTCCCCCCTTGCTCCTTTATATATGGGGGCAGGGGGCACCCTAGGACACACAAGTTGATTGTTCCAAGACGTGTGTGGTACCCCCTCCACCATAATCCACCTCAATCATATCATAGCGGTGCTTAGGCGAAGCCCTGCGTCGGTAGCAACATCATCACTGTCATCACGCCATCGTGCTAACGGATCTCTCCTGTGAAGCTCTGCTGGATCGGAATTCGTGGGACGTCATCGAGCTGAACGTGTGCTGAACTCGGAGGTGCCGTACGTTCGGTACTTGGATCGGTCGGATCATGAAGACGTATGACTACATCAACTGCGTTCTCATAACGCTTCCGCTTATGATCTATGAGGGTACATGGACGATACTCTCCCCTCTCGTTGCTATGCATCACCATGATCTTTCGTGTGCGTAGGAATTTTTTTGAAATTACTACGTTCCCCAACAGTGCCATCCGAGCCAGGTTTATGCGTAGATGTTATATGCATGAGTAGAACACAAGTGAGTTGTGGGCGATACAAGTCATACTGCTTACCAGCATGTCATACTTTGGTTCGGCGGTATTGTTGGATGAAGCGGCCCGGACCGACATTACGCGTACGCTTATGTGAGAGTGGTTCAACCGACGTGGTTTGCACACAGGTGGCTGGTGGGTGTCAGTATCTCCAACTTTAGTTGAACCGAGTGTGACTATGCCCGGTCCTTGTTGAAGCTTAAAACAACACTAACTTGACGAAATATCATTGTGGTTTTGATGCGTAGGTAAGAAACACTACAAAAAAAGACACATCCGTGACATTTTGGGCTGAACAAAAAAATTATGTCATACTTATGACACTTCTATGACGATAATTGTGACAAAACCCGGTATCATCATAGATGTGGTGGGGTCCTACTTCTATGAACAAAAATCATGGCAGAAAATTGGCTTTTCGTCCTGGGCGGGCCGGAGACGCAGCTGCATGACATTCTTTGGGCCGTCCATGACGGAAAAAATCATGGTAGAAGCGAGGGTGAGGAAAATATCGGGGTGTTCCCGGTTACGGTGGGTGGTCTGGGCCGAGCGATGCGCATTTCTCTCGTACACGCACGTGCGTGGGTGCAGGCGTTGGGCTCTAACTGAACTCGAGCGAGGCGTTGGGCTCTAACTGAACCCGAGTGATTGCACTGCAGGCTACGCGTTACTGAACCCGAGTGACCGATCGATGGCTGTTAACTGAACCCGATCGAGCGATTCCTTTGCTACTGCTGCTAACTGAAGCCAATCGAGGCTGCCTCTGGACGAACAGTGAGCGTTTCTGGGGGCACTGCCTCAGATATCAACCGTCCAACAGTGAGATAGAAACAACGCTACAAATGCAGGCTGAGAACGCCCGCGATTTTATGACCATCATGATAGATGGCGGCTTAATCCACGCTCCGGTCCCTGATTCGAGTCGAAAGTACTGATGCTATGTGTAGTTCTGAAATATCGATTAGCTCATGTTGTAATTAAACTTTAATGAACTTGTATGTCTCTTGGTATGGACATTCGTTCAACTTATATGTAATCGATGCTATTTATTAGTAGGACCATGAATCATGCTATTAATGTCTTGCTTTTCTCTTCCGATCCTTTTGTTGCATACTTATATATTGCTTATGTATTGTCTGTGAATTGCTACTAACGTTTTGTGCAAGGGTAAGGTTTCCGGAGTCTACGACGACTGGGAGGAGTGTCGGAGACAGGTTCACCATTTCAGCGGTAACAGTTACAAAGGGTACACCACTAGGGCGGAGGCGGAAGCTAGATACGCGCGCTATCTAGCAGGAGAGAGGAGGGAGCGGAGGAGGAACCGGATGAAGACCATTTTCATTGCGATGATGCTCATTGTGATGACTGCAACTCTCTTCTATGTGATGGTAGTTTAGATGATCGATATCAACTTGTAATGTGAAGAAAAACTCGCTACCCACGGTCTCGAGACTTGTAATGTTTTAACTTTGTTCGGTCTTTTGAATTCTGAGACTAATATGATGAATTGTATTCGGAGACTAATCTTCTATTGTATTTGATGAATCTGCTGTTTATATGTTATGCTGTCTATATTCTGTGTAGTAATATATTTTCTTACCTGCAAATATCAGAAAAGAAAAAAATCCTAATATTCATACTAGTGGCTTACCACACTGCACTTTAGTGGCGCACTGCAATAAACACACTAGTGGCGCACTACCTAGAAGTGCGCCATAAGTAACCCAGAGCACAAGGTAAATATGCCCCCCTAGGAGGCATAGTAATGGCGCACTCCCTGGTGCGCCACTATTGTCTGGTATATTAATGGCGCACCAGTGGTGCGCCATCTATACCTATACTAATTATGGACTCCCTAGGAATTACCACATTAATCAGAAATTAGGAGCCGTTAATCTAATGGGACCGAGTTATAACGGTGTAGATTCATCCTTATAAAATCAAAGAAAGTCTCTCACGTATGTCTCTCAAACTCTCACAAAGGTTTAGCAAACTCTTTCTTGCACACAGCTAAAAACTAAATTCCTCCTCCTATTACTCAGCAATCAATCTCCTTATATCCGAAAAAGCAGCAATGAATCTACAGGAACGATCCATCCAACCTCTCTCTTATCCCCTTCCTTGAAGCTTGAACCCGGGCCCTAATCATGATGAATTGGAGGTAGAGAGCCTTCGATAACCCGATCATACTGTAATCAAGGATGGGTGATGCAGTGGAGAAGGAGGTGCTAAATCAGATCGAACTACCGTCATTGCAAGCGACGCTGCATGGTGAAGGAAGTATGGGAGATCAGAGGAAGAAGAACTACCCTCGGCGTCACGCTGTCGCCGCTGCGGACTTCTCCCCAAGGCTTCGCTGCCTCCAATATATACTCCGCTTCCTCACCCCCGTCCTGGCTGCCTCCTCCATATCCACATCGAATCCAAGCTCGGCTAGCATATCGCCGAGCATGAAGGCATGTTCTCTCCTGGCCAAGATCGCCACTGCCTTCTTTGTGCCAAGATCAACCATGGTGTTGCTGCTGATTTATTCTCCAATATTGCTTGCAATCCTATTTCAACAAATTCGAGACCCCAGGTTCCTTCTGCCAAAAGCTCTATTCAATCCCTAACAAATTGCAGATGCATATATTTTTATGTTTGAAACTTATTAAATATGTTGGCGAGCACACGTTTGAGGCTACATAACAACGTTAGGTCAGGTTATGTCAATTCAACCTACCCGAATGCTATTGTATGCAGCTAGGGGGATTGGTTGCAGAGGGTTAGTGGAAGGAGGATGGCCATGCTATGTTACGGGAGAGTGAGTAGGGGTGTCTTCCTATGCTATGAGAGAACAGTTTCTCCCTCTCCGATCTGACCAGGTACGTCTTTCTACCTCTTCATAGTCAAATCTGACTACTTATGAACTCCTCGATTGTACGCAGTTGTGTTGCAACATTTGTTTATTTGATGGAGGACTGGAGCAGGTAGTTTGTCACGAATCATATGGTTTGTTTCTATTCAATCTTATTATTGAGAAGTATCATGTGTTTTCCTTTTTGTTATCACTAGAAGGAACATCGTCGGATAGAGTATCAGTTTGTGGCTATAACCATGTGATTTAACTCAAGATGTGTGTATTTAGTTGCGTGGGATGTGCTAATTATTTGGCATCTTTTTTTGGTTCTAATATAATTAGTATAATTGGTTGACATATGAGATGCTTTAGGCCGCCTGACAGTGAACTCATGATTTTTTGCTTTGCAAAAGAAAATTGCAGTATAGTATAAACCAAGAGTTGTATATAAATCTGTAAAGGGCGACATACCTGCAGTACAAGCAATTATAAGAAGTAAATACCTTCGAAACGATTGTTTCTTTCCTGAGTCTCTATAGTTTTTGTCATAGTATTTCAGTTCATGAGAATGACGCCCAGAAAATCCATCTGTAACATGCATGGCAGAATCTTATGATTGTATCGTAACACCTCAACAGTTAAACTAGAGCAACATAGAGAGATGAATGAGCAAATCAGCTTAATTATAGTGTATGGATAAAGGAGCATTGGATTATTGTTGCAGAGAGCTAGCTTTTTCCGCATTATCATCTATCTCTATAGTTTTCGAGGAACAATAATTGTTATGATTGTATGTGATTCGTACAACAAGATTGACAATCTTTGTTTATTACCATCTTAATTTCAGGATGAATTGGAGAAGGGTGTCTGTACTACGTTTTCTAATCTGTCACAGTCAATGTGTACTTCTGATATTGATGTACAATTATTAAGAAAGATTTATTTTCCATATAATTTGCTAATGATAGGAAGCATGGTTGAAAATTGCTCTGGCTGGAGTTGTATGCTTTGTGACTAAAGGCTAGAGACTGGTCGCTGGTGTCACAACGACTTGCAGCCACTCCTGATGGTCCTACCGCACCCAGTTTTCACTCTCTCAATTTTTGTACTATACTGATCATTAGTAGTTCAAGATACATTGTATTATACTGATCATTTAATGTTAATTCTCTGATAATCTTAATACATCCATGGCTTTTGATGAAATAGGGAAAATATATAAACAGGAGAAATATCACATGGCATTCTCTTCTTAGATCTAAGCTAAGATCATATGGGTTGAACCGTGCGTGTCCGTACACAGTGCATGTGGTTAATGGGTTAATGTGCGTCAAGCGTAAGGACTCATATAGTTGGGCCACATCTGTCTGTACTAGAAACAGATCCGTCTCTAGGTTGTGATGAACCTTAAAGTGGTTAGATCTTCCTTTTTCATCTCTCAATATATTGATGATCATATCAATTGTGATCGCAGTGAACATGATTTTATTTCTTTACTAATATGATAAGATTAATTCCATCCTTGAAGACTCATGTTGTGATGTTAAGCATGTAGCATCTGGACGACCTTTTTATTCCCGCCTTATATAACTCATTGTTCAGATCTGCTTCCTCTCTCCCTCCAAAGGAAAAAAAACTCCACGGTTGATTCAGGTGCCCAGCTTCTCCCAGTCCCAGAACCCTGCCATGTGATGGTGGAACTTCCCCATCCACACCTCCGACGTGGCCAGCACAACGGAATATGTCTTTGTAGTATGCTCCTGTCCTTTGGGCAGTTCTAACTATCACTCCTTCATCTATTCTTGGACCTGCTCGCTGTGTATTAGGTATTGTGTGAAGAAAATAGCAATATTGATTGTCAAGACACTCGAGACGTCCAACTGTAAGTGTGTAAATATTGTAATTAGTAGTTTTAAATCAGACCATGCTACGCATATGATGCATCATCCATCACCGGCGAGGGGTCGGCCATACTGAGGTTGTTCAAGGCCCACATATATTTTCACTTACATTGGCTCTTTCCAGCGCGTCGCTAATATCTGACCCCTGTATAATATAGGTCAGCATATATGTGCAATGGATTGGACAAAGCTTTTACTCTGGCTACCCCATGGACAAGAATGAACACACAATATGGTGAGTATCAATGCTTGATATGGTGCATATTTCTACGTAATAGTATTGGATAGGAAAATTATAATTTTGTATTTTAGTAAGTCTGCTTTGACTATTAAATAAGGAATTCTCTGCAGAAGAATTTCTAGGATTGGAATTTTTTAACAATGTATGCCTGCAGCTATCAATAGTCACCCAATATTCAAGATTTTTATTTGCATTTGAATTATGGACTGCTAAAAAATTAATGATTGGAGTGACTAGGCGCTCTTAAAGGTCCCCTATTAACTAAGCAATCATGGTTTGTTTGTTCAATAATCACAAAATATTTTGCCATGTAGCACGTATGGAGATAGAAGTAAATTTGTCACCTAAGGCCATGATCGTTGTAGTACATTTATAGTATCTACGACCCAACTTTTCAATTTATACATATTCCATGTCATTCATCTTCATGTAATAGAATTCCGTTATATGTAAGTTTCATTGGTATTAAAGAGAAGCTCTTTCGATGTTGTTGCTTTCTTCAAATTCCGAACCTAACAAGTTGTAAGTTTGTTTAATCCCAACTTAGTGGTTTTATAATTGCCTGGTGATTTAACACACATCATTCCATACGAAGTTTCAAGAATATCAAGTATCTGATAACATTCTTCTTATTGTTTTAACTGGAATGAGTTAATTTACATGAAAATTGGTATAAGGATTTAATATCAAGTTATCCCAGCACATACTACTTTTGGGAATAATTATTGTATTTCCATCCAACTAAGTCCTTTGTGGAAATAGATTCTCCTATGAATCCCCATGTTGAAAATCCATTACGACTTATATTAGAATGAAAAATATTAGATGGCACGTCCCAATGTAAATGTACACAACACATTGCTTTATGTTATATATATTATAACGTAATATTAAATAACTAGGCCGTGCGAATGCATGGGTTGGCGACTAGTTTGTATTAGTTACTAGTGGCGTGATGATAGTGGCACACCTGTAGTGCGCCATTAATGGCCAAAACAGGTGCGCCACTAATTAGCCTTTTCCTAGTAGTGGGGGGATTGGATGAACAGTTCCCAGTGGGGGTGGATGAACAGGACCCGGTGGTGTTGCCTCTGGATGAATAGAACCCCGATCAATCAAGCCGGTTGGGGCTGGATGAACAGGACCCCATGGAGGGCAGGATGAACAGGACCATCCCGTGGAGGGCAGGATGAACAGTAGACGGTGGAGGGCTGGATGAACAGTAGCCCGTGGAGGGGTGGTTGAACAGGAGCCCGTGGAGAGGGCTGGTTGAACAGTAGCCGGTGGAGTAGTGCACAGTGGAGGCTGGATGAATAGGAGCACGTGGATGAACAGTCGCAGGTGGAGGCTGGAGGAGGTCAATGATGGATGAACAATAGCCCGTGGAAGCTGGAGGGGGTCGACGGAGGAGATGAACAGTATCCCATGGAGACCCGTTTTGCGGTACGCCACACGCCTCCCAATGAACAGAACCCCCGTTTCGACCGTAGCTCCAACACAAATCCATTTCCTCCATTAATTTTGCGCTACGCCACACCCCTCCCGATCAACAGGACCCCCATTTCGACCGTAGGAGGGCCGTTTCCTCCGTTCTGCGGTACGCCAGGCCTCGATTCCATCGGCTATTCCGTCCAAGCCATCTCGATGAACACGACGACGCATTCCGTTCCGACCCAGCCGGTTAGCTCCCCATGAACACGACGACGACGATGTTTCGCCGTTCTGACCCAGCCATGTACATGATCCCTGGCCGTACGTATGCGCGAGTAGGCGTTCGAGACCCCGCCCGTATGTACGTATGTGGCCGTATTTACTTTCTTGCACCCTGGCCACTGTACTTACATGTACATGCAATCTGTGCGCCTCTGCTACGACACGTACGTGCCTCTACATTGACCAATATGTATGTACACGTTAGCAACCAGAATGACAATGCTACGTACGCTTCGACCAGGTGGGTCCCGACTGTTAGGCACTTCCTTGCGTGCGAAGATGTAGCTGGTGGGTCACAACAGTCAGTGGGGTGAATCGTTTTTTTGCCCGGACGCACTTCCTTGCGTGTGAAGATGTAGTTGGTGGGTCCCAGCAGTCAGGGGGAACCATTTTTTTCGTGAAATATGTTGGCCCGTCCAGTGGGTCCCCGCTGTCAGGTGGAGGAATATTTATTTTGCGCATAATAAGGAGGCACTTCCTTGCTGCGGCCGTGGACCCAACTGTCAGCCTCTCCACGTACAGTACTCTTCCAATGGAAGTCGGTCGTTGACCACATTGACCATGCCGCACCGAATGAACCAAGGCGGTGGACGACAGTGAGGCCTAGGAAGGGGATGACGTGGAGCAAGGGAGGACGCGGAAGTGGATGCCCACGCGGAAAGGAGTACGAGGGTTCACTAGTTCAGCTGCGGTGTGAGGCTGCCGTCGCTGCAGAATAACAGGGGGTGTGGGTGAGTCGAGGGATGGTCTGGCCAGCGGTGGGAGTAGTAGGGGGCGGTGAGGCCTCCGCGGCATCACAGCCGGCCACGGGAGACAGGAGCACCAGGCACGACCGGCGCTGGTTTGGGCGGCTGGAGCAAGAAGACCAGAGGTTGAAGAAGCACTAAGGCCGTTGGATGGACATCGTATGGTCAATGGAGCTAGAATCATGCATATTGACTAAGTTGATAAAGCCCTCCGTTCCCGTCAACTTAGTAGGCCCACAAGTCAGTCTCCCACTATACTGGGTCCCAGCTAGCAGGGGGAGTATTCATTTTTTGTGCGTAATAAGGAGGCACTTCCTTGCGTGTGAAGATATAGCTCGTGGGTCCAAGCTGTCAGCGGCGGTACCGTTTTTTTCGCGAAATATAGAGGCCCTTTCGGTGGGTTCCAGATGTCAGGTGGAGGAAACATTATTTTGCACGTAATAAGGAGGCATTTCCTTTTGTGCGGTCGTGGACCCAACTATCAGCCTCTCCACGCACAGTCCACTTCAGATGCATGTTGGTCATTGACCACGTTGACCAGGCCGCACCGAGAACACCAGGGCAATGGACGACGGCGAGGCCTAGGAAGGGAACGACACGGAGCCAGGGAAGACTCGTCAGTTGTTGCCCACGCGGAGGGGAGTTTGACTGTACGAGGGTTTACTGGTTCGTCTTCCGTCGCCGGAGAATAATAGCAGGTGTGGGTGAGTAGAGGGATGGCTAGGCGAGCGATGGGAGTATGGTGGAGTGGTGAGGCCAGCTCGACAGCACAACCAGCCGCGGGGAGGAGGGAGCAGGCAGTCCTGCCGGCGCTTGTTTGAGCGGCTGGAGCAGGAAGAGCAGAGATTGAAGAAGCACGACGGCCGTTGGATGGACATCCAACAGTCACTGCTTGTGCGTCAACCTTTTTTAGGAAAGCCTCAAATCTGTTGAAAACAACATACAACCCATCTGCCATTATTTCTAATAATTTACAGCCCATTCGCTAATTCTTAAGGTTTTTTTGGAGCCCATATTCTTTTTGTTAGCATTACAGCCCATATTGTGCCCACGGTTAAAAAAATATACGAAGTTTTGCATATTTCGGTGCGGTCCGAACTCCTTTTTATCCCGAAATTTGAAGTCACGTTCAAACTTATTTCTAATGTTAAAAATAAATATATATCAATATAAAATCCAACAAATTGTCCATGCATGAAAATCAATGCAATTTAAAATCTCGAAAAAAGAAATTTGAAACTAATTGCTGGTTTGATGTATTTTAAAAATATACAACCCATTTCTCATTACTGATAGGCCATATTCTCGGCCAGCCGAATGAAGCTCTCCTTGTCTTGAAAGATTTGCAGCCCAACAGGCCTGACAAAGCGACTTACTTGGCAAATGACAAAAAACTAGGCTGTGGCTGTGGACGCAGCTGCGGTTGTGGACCCAGTTGTCAGCCTCTCCATGTACAGTACTCTTCCGATGGAAGTCAGTCGTTGGCCACATTGACCACGCTACACCGATAGCACCAAGGCGGTGGACGATGGTGAGGCCTAGGAAGGGGACGACGCGGAGCCGGGGAACACGCAGTAGTGGATGCCCACGCGGAGAGGAGTTTGAGGGTTCACTGGTTTGGCTGCGGCATGAGGCTGCCATTCCCGCAGAATAACAAGGGGTGTGCGTGAGTAGAGGGATGCCCTAGCCAGCGGTGGGAGTAGTAGGGGGCGGTGAGGCCTCCACGGCATCACCGTCGGCCATGCGAGGCAGGAGCACGTGGCACGGCCGGTGCTGCTTTGGGCGGCTGGAGCAAGAAGACCAGAGGTTGAAGAAGCACTATGGCCATTGGATGGACATTGTACGATCACTGGAGCTAGAATCATTCATATTGACTAAGTTAACAAAGCCCTCCATCCCTGTCAACTTAGTAGGCCCACAAGTCAGCCACCCACTATGGTGGGTCCCATCTAGCAGGGGTATTCATTTTTTTGTGCGTAATAAGGAGGCACTTCCTTGCGTGCAAAGATATGGCTGGTGGGTCCGACCTGTCAGCGGGGGGGATATTTTTTCGTGAAATATAGAAGCCCTTCCCACGTACAGTCCATGTACGGTGCGTAATAAGGAGGAACTTTCCTTGCGTGCGACCATGGACCTCATGGGTCCCAGCCGTCAGGCTCTCCATGTACAGTTCTCTTCCGATGACTCTCGTATGTTGACCACGCCACACCGAGCGCATCGAGGCGGTGGACGACGGCGAGGCCCCAGACAGGAACGACCCGGAGATGGGGAAGACATGGCAGTGGATTCACAGACGGAGAGGAGCGGGAAACTTGACTGGTTCGGGTGCGGGGTGGGCCTACACTCGACAAAGAATAACAGGAGGTGCGGAGTGGAGGGGTGGCCTGGCCGTCGACGGGGTAGCATTTCGCTGAGGAGCGCAAAACAATGCCGCTGGACACCGGAGGCTGGAGTAGGCGGTCCCGACAACGCTGGGGGAAGAAGATGAGAGATTGAAGAAGAATGCTGGCCGTTGGATGTAAATCCAATGCCTTCTTAGGCTTCGACATACTGGCCCACATGTCAGCCAGTCCATTTGTTTTTAGTCCATTTGGTGGGCTGGGTGAAACAGTGATGTAGCATCTATGCAACCCATTTATATATATGGTAGAATTTAAAGCCCATTTGCATTTTTCTCGAAATTCGCGGACTTGCTGCGCTGGGTGAAAATATCATGTTGGGCTAGACGGAGAAATGTTATAAAAACATAAACACATGATTGCATGTCTATTACTGCATTGGTCAGTAAAATCTTTGCAAGCTTATGTACGCAATCACTAGGAGTTAACTTGCCAAGTTATATATAAAAAATATTATTATTTTGTAAGAACTTTCAACTTATGGAATAAAATATCATTTAAATTTGATGAGTTAATAGTACGTGCGGTATTATTATAATTTAGGCTAGACGTGGGACAATTGAGTTGGTTCTAGGGAAAAGTACTGGGAGAAAACTCAGTTTACATCGAAAAAGAAAGTGGGAGAAAATTCAGATATAGGATTAATGAAAACAAAAAATAAAGTAAGTGGAAAGGTCTATAAAATGATGGGACGAACGACAGGTTTAACAGAAACTTATGTTGTTTCTAATATATATACATATATATATATATATATATATATGTGTGTGTGTGTGTGTGTGTGTGTGTAATAAAATAAGATATAAATACAGGTTCAGTTCTGCATTCTTATAGAAAAATAGAACTGAGTTGCGCGTCGTCTTGAAAAAACAAACATACCTTGGGCTGCTGATGTTATAGACAAGCTAGGTTGGGAGGCCCAGAGGCCTCTTGATACCTGCTGGATCCAAAAAATGTTGAAACATGTCGTGGGCTGCTATTGTTAAACAACAAAACCTAGGACATGGACCTGGTGGGCCCGGGACTATCAGCCTCTCGACGAACAGTTGTCTCCCGATTCCTCTTGTTTTGCTGACCATGTTGGGAACGATAGACGGCGGCGCCGCGGCTAGAGCACCAAGGCGGAGGACGACGTCCTGCACACATACCTGGCGACGGCGATCCGCTGGTCCCTGTCAGGAGATGAATGGATGGGCACAAGGTCTAGTACTGCAACCTTGTGCTTTCTCGTCCTGTAGGTACTGCTTGAACTCGGTGAGGCAGAGCTTCACCGAGTCTGGATCGTTGGTGTACATCACATTCAACTTGGTGCAGCCATAGGACTGAATGACAAACTCAAAGGGGAATTCCTTGCTGAAGTCCATATCCAGCGGGCTCACCCCTCGGATTGCCATTGGAGTCTTTTCAAGTGAACGAGTGTGTAGGCGGCAACAGTTCGTTTTTCAACTCTTGGGGAACTAGATTCAATAGTAAACTGAGTGTGCACCGGCGACAACAGTTACTACCCCTCCCTGGTCCGCTGCACGCCCGGCAGAAGATGCACCCTCGGCACATTCAAACACGTCCATTAAGAAAGCTACTTCGGCCACACGTCGGTTCACGACTGGGTCTGTATTGGTACTATAATAACAGGAGTTAGTGGTCACTTTACTTAAATTTAATTAGCTTTAATAGAAATTTATAATTAACAAGCAATGCATTGGCTCGTTCTATTAGTGCCACATGATCAACATGCACAACAATTAGAATTATTATTCTCAGGACGCACACGATCAACACATTTGTCGCACTTTCACAAATAAAATACTACGAAGTTTGAACTGTTTGTTATGGTTGTTTTCCTCTGCATCATCATGCAGTGTTTCCCAGCTTGCAAGATTCAGAACCAACAAATAAGATCCAAATAATAAGTACAACAAATATGCCTACACATCTCATTGATTCCCAGCTTGCAAGATTCAGAACCAACAAATAAGATCCAAATAATAAGTACAACAAAGATGCCTACACATCTCATTGATTCCCAGCTTGCAAGATTCAGAACCAACAAATAAGATTCAAATAATAAGTACAAAAAAGATGCCTACACATCTCATTGATTCGCAACTTGCAAGATTCAGAACCAACCCATTAGAGCATTTTGATAAAGTGAATATCGGGATTAAATCCATCTTGGCTAGCCATGTCATACGATCGAAGAACTTGGCGAATGCTCTTGACCGTCACAACATTTGTAGTTGAGTATTCCTGTTTGCACAGTAGAAACAAAGAAGAGCATGATTTCACTTTAATAGTGGCCTCCTTGAACTCAACCTGCAGCTCCACTTAGATGAGGCTTGCCTCGAGTTCCATGATTCAATTCATGCGCCTTTTAGTGCAGTTCACCTGAAATGAAGCAAAGATTGAATCATTCAGCTTGCCAGAAGTACTTGCTCTCGTGAGCTGGCAGGTTCTTCTTTAGTAGTTGCACTAAAATTGAGGAACATTAAGGTTGGCTGTCCGGCTCATGTAAGGTTCAACTATATTTTTCTTATCCTTTTGTGCAGTGCATTGTGGTGACAATGACGGCTCATCTTGCAAAGGCTAATAAAATGTTGCACGAGATTACCAGCAGAACTTGACGGAGAATTTGGAAACTCCAATCACCATTTTGTGCACTTCCACCAAAATTGAGAGATGTTTCCCACGTGACATTTTAGTTGAACTGCACAAGACACTCATTCCAAAAAAAAGTCTTTTGTGCAGTTCACCAAAAGGTCACAATAGCAACAAGGTGAAATGGATATCCCTATCTACACAAAAAAGATAGAAAGTAAACAGTTGCTGGTCAATAAGAATATATGAAACATATACGAAATGAAAAGAAGCATCTTAATTATGTTCATGGCAATCACGCAAGGACAGTAGAAATTTTAAAAAGTCAGCAATGCTTCATGTTACCAAAAGCATTACGATCAACAATGAGATTCCTCAAATATGGGATTACTTTAATGGTGGCATTGCTTGTTTACCAGATACAGTAAATCAACAGCAGCTAAATAGTTGGTTTAAGGGCATGGGACCGTGGGGACACCAGGATACTCAGCAGCGTAAAGGAGCAACTTACTTATCATACTGGGGAAAATAGCAGGAGTGCCATTTGTAACACAGTTTAATTGCATCTTATCACTGGAGGCATTAGATTAACAATAACACTGGTTAGACATGTCTCTAAGGTAACAGTGTGATCGCTTCATTTTGCATGCGCCCTTACATTAACAATAGCAAAAGGTTGGTATAAGGACATGCGACAGTGGACGCATCATCACAATGTACCTACAAGGAGGCATAAAGTGGTGATGCCGAGTTTGTTCATTCTATGTGAGGGCAGCAAATCTAATCCTAGAGACCTTTTACTATGTGAGGGCAGCAAACCTAATCCTGAAGACCTTGTACTATGTGAGGGCAGAAAATCTAATCCTGGAGACCTTTTACTATCTGAGGGCAGCAAATCTAATCCTGGATACCTTTTACTATGTGAGGGCAGGAAATCTAATCCTAAGACCTTTTACTATGTGAGGGCAGCAATTCTAATCCTGGAGACCTTTTACTATGTGAGGGAAACAAATCTAATCCTGGAGATACTCTGTTGACTTGTCCACCAGCCGCCACTTTCTATCCTTTTTTCAACCATAAATAGATCTGTTCCTTATCTAGTTTGTACTGTGTTTTCCCATTATTTCCCATTTAACCAAGAGACCGGTTGGGTATCCGGTCTCTACTACTTTCACCATATTATTTCCTCTTTGAATCAAGTCCTAGATTCATGCTACAACTTTCCCCCCTTTCCTGGTTGTTTGAACAAAGCCCTAGATTCGAATGCATGAAGTAGCTTTACCTCTAAGAATACTAAAAATTTGGGTGGCTTTGGAAGAGCTGATGGGAATAGAAAAAGATGCACATGTAGACACGTGGGGAGCTGGGGCAGTAGAGCAAGGTCGCTTTCGAAGAACTCATACCTGAGGGTCGTCCGGATGTCGGTGGCGGCAGGCCAGAGCACAAGGTTATGAAGATTTCCACCTCCACGTCGCCGTCAAGCGGCTAATCGGCCGCCGATTTTTATCCCACCAAGCTTGGCGTCTACTTCATGGAGGAGCGGTGGCCTTCCTGCGACCAGAGCGGTGGCGACCTACCGTGTACTACTCTTCCTCACTGCCGGCTGCGCCCGTATAGTGTTGGGACTAGAAAAAGTCCCTAGCAAACCAAACAGGGTGGGACTTTTTTGGGACTTTTTGCTAAAAGTCCTTAGAAGCACCTCCTTGAGAGTATTTTTCAAAAAGTCCTAGGGACTAGAAAAAGTCCTAGGACTACAGAACCAAACACCACCTGAGTGTGGGTCTTTGGCTACGGCTGGGTGCTGGGGCTCAAGTTAATATAGAGGGCAAATGGCAATGAGCCGCGACAGACGGATGGACGGCTGGCACCGGAGTAGGTTTGTCAGCAGCCGTGGTGTCATTAACGTGGAGTAGTCGCTTGCACCAGGATGCCGCGCGGGTGGTGCTCTCTCGGCCGTCGCGCTGGTGCAATGTCGGCGCCAGTGAGAGGTCGTGTCGGCCGTGAATGTGGACGCTGCTTCAGTGACTTAACCGCAGGTGTGTTTTCTCACTGACATGTGGGCCCACCGGGCATCATGCCCACATGTCAGTGACGCACCAACTGCACCTGCAGTTAAGGCAGGTGAATGCGGCATTGACCTTCTATAGAGACTGTGATCATTTCAGGCAGAAAGCGCACGGTTGCGATGGAAGGGGTTTCGGTAGGCCGGGGCGGTCAGACGCTGGCGTGGTGGTAAAATGTGAACTCATGGATGACGAGCCTTTGAAGCATATGCGGCACATATTGTCAGGACCCCGACTCAATGCCACATCGATCTAGCATGTAACACCTCATATCACTTTGCGGCCTCACGCACGGTATTCCCACGGGTGTCGCCTTACCTTTGCCCGGGACCGTTTGCGCCTTTTGGCACACGTATATGACAGTGTCGCTAGCATCCATATGATAAGGAGCCCGGGCTGACATGGCTAGTCGTAAACCCAAAGTGGCACAGACTTACAGGGACAGGCATCCTTGACCAGCATCGAACGTGTCGGTCATCAGCGAGTGAATCCAGGTTGTAGCACTGGGCTAGCAGGACTCCGGTGAACCGGGCTGTAGCGGGCTAACAGGACTCCGGTATTCATCGCGTGACATTTCCCCGAAGGGACAGACACAGGAACGAGGAAGGACACATGCCGGCCAGCCTAAGTGTTCCGGAGCAGTAGCAAGCTACCATGGCTCGGTGGAAACACTAGGAGACATTTCCCCGTAAGAGAGGCTACTAAAGATAAACAACTAGATGGTCAGATCCCACACATACCAAGCATTTCAATAACATACACACAATATGCTCGATATGTGCAAATACAACATGGCATCACAACATGACTCTACGACTCAAGTAATTTATTCAATAGGGTCCGAGGAGCGAGATATTACAAACAGGGGTCTCACGACCCAACATTCAGAGCATACAAGTCAAAGCACAAGCGGAAGCTATCATGTCTGAGTACAGACATCTAGAAATGAAAAAGGCTGAGAGGCCTGACTATCGATCAGATCCTGCCGAGGGCACAAGATCGTAGCTGAGGTATCAAGCTAAACGTCGAAGTCCATGCGGAACTACTAGTGAGACCGAAGTCTCTCTACAAAAACATAAAATAGGCAAACGTGAGTACAAATGTACCCAGCAAGACTTACATCAGAACTATCTACATATGCATCATTATCAACAAAGGGATGGTGGGGTTTAACTGCAGCAAGCCAGCTTTGACTCGGTGGCTAACCTGAACTACGACTGCAAGTAACTCTTTTGAGGTGGCGCACACGAGTCCACATATTCACCATATCAATACACCACTATGGATCCGCTCCCGTCTCCCTACGAGAACGCCATCCATAGCACTCACGCTTATCTTGCGTATTTTAAAGTATCCACTTTCACTTGTCTATGAACTGATATAAGCAACCCAGAAGTCCTTTTCCGCGGACACGGCTATTCGAATAGATCATATTAACCCTGCAGGGGTGTACTTCTTCACACACGCTCTCACCACTTACCGTCGTTTACACGACATGTACTCGGCAACCTTCAAGCGGAAGCCCAACGTGGGTGTCGGCCACGGCCTGCCTAAACACTCGAGTCTCTAGTCCAGGTTTATCGCCTATTCGGGTTCCATCCATGAGGAGATCCGGCCGGAGTTTCGCTCACAGCCCCAAACGATGTGAACAGGGTTCCGTGACACCAAACGGGCGCCCGGTTTACCCGGCCACGTGCCTACCGCATCACAGCCCACCCCTACGGTCAGCGCTGCGCACGGCCTCCAGCATACTACAAACACCAAAAACTACTTGCAACTCCTGGACAGAGGACAAGGGTGATCAAGAAGCCGAGAGAGTCCATTGGTTTCGGGCCCAATGCGTGGTAGTAGCTGAATCATGGATCACAAACACAGAACTCAGTTCCTGAGGACGGCTGCAATGAGACAACCCACCATGTACTCCTACATGGCCTCTCACCGCTACCTTTACCAAATCGTGTTCACACACTTAGCTCACACACCGTAGGACATGTTCACACGCCTCTGATTCATCCCCGATGAATCAGACCTGACTCAACTCTAAGCAATAGCAGGCATGACAACAAGCATGAATGAGTAGGCACATCAGGGCTCAAACAACTCCTATTCATGCTAGTGGGTTTCATCTATTTACTGTGGCAATGACAGGTCATGCAAAGGATAAAGGGGTTCAGCTACCGCAGCAAGTAACAGATGAATCGATGTTGTCCTAATGCAGTAAAAGAGAGCAGGAGCGAGAGAGTGGGATTTTATCGGAATGAACAAGGGTGTTTTGCTTGCCTGGCACTTCTGAAGATAACATTGAGTCTTCATCAGTGTCAACGATCACATCATCGGTATCACGTCTATCGGGAGGGGACAAATACCGGCAACACAGAAGGGAACACAATCAATGCAATGCACAATATGATGCATGATCATGACATGGCAAAATGAATGTGTTTTGAGCTAATGCAACTAAAACCAGATTAAATGAAGTTGGTTTGAATCCAAGATTCAAATTGAAACTCCATATGTGGATATTTAAATGCCCTTTATATGATTTGTGCTAAACAGCAGCTATAAGTTGTTCTAGCATGCATGAAAATGGTACAGATGGATTCCTTGAATTTTTCTGATAATTTTTCATATATAATTTATTTCATTTGGAGTTACGGTTAATTTTCTATGATTTATTGAGGTTTTAGCTATTTTCTGGAATTTCCTGATTATTTTTTAAATCCAGAAAATACTTATTGCGTCAGCATTGCGTCACTATGACGTCAGCAGGTCAACAGACGCTGCTGGTGGTCAAACCTGACCAGTGGGGTCCACTGGTTAGTGACTGAGGCTGGTTAGTGTCAATGGCAGGTGGGGCCGGTCAACAGACACGTCAGCAGGTCAATACTGACGTGTGGGGTCGGTCAATGTCCATGTCAGCGTGGTCAAAGCTGACGGGTGGGGCCCATGTGGTTAGTTAAAACTAAACAGAAAATAAACTAAGATTAATTAAGGCGTGGGGCCCAGTGTCAGTGACACGGTGCGGTGATTAGTGGCTAACTAAGCCAGCCACGTCAGCAAGTGACGCCGGCGACCACGGCGACGGCGAGACCTCACCGGAGTTGCTCGGGACGGCGCTACGGCCCGCGGCTGGTCGCGCTGAGGGCACCAGGAGTGAGCCCGTGCTCCCGCGCATCTAGGGGGACCCACGAGAGGGCGTGGGGTGGCCGGAGTTGAGCGCGGCATCGACCCCGGCGGCGGCCGGAGCTCGGGGGTTCGCGGGACCGGCGCTGCGTTGTGCAAACAAGACGGTTGTCGCGCTAGTTTTACTCTACGGGATGCAACGAGTGCAACGGACGCATGCGTGGGACCAAAAGGTCACCGGAGCTTCACCGGCGACGAGCCCGTGCGGCGGAGCATCTCGGCTCCGGTGGAGGGAGCGGCTAGGGGGCGAATTAGGCAACGAGGCATGGGGGAAACGATGCAGCGGCTCACCGCGGTTCTTCTGGTGCTGCTGGCGAGGCAGGGGAGGCACGGGGTCCGGCGAATCGACGGAGGGGATCACCGACACCCGAGGTCGGAAACGGCGGCGTTAGAGATGCAGCAGAGCTTCTGGCAGGACGTGGCTCGGAGAGGGGGTCGAGGGCGACGTCGCGGAACTCGTGGGCACAACAGAGGGGCGAGGGGGTAGCGGTGGCTGCAGCTACGGCGAAGGCGTCGGCGGCTGCGTTCGGTCGCACTTGGGGAAGGAGCTAGAGGGCGAGGGAGAGGACAGAGAGTGAGGGGAGAGGCAGAGGGGGTTGCGGGGCGTCTCCAGACGCGTCGGGGGCGCCTCGGTGGCAAGCAGGAGGTGGCCAGGGCATCGCCAGCGCTCGCCACCGAGCTGCTTCGGGGCGAGGGGAGGAAGACGACAGGGGGGGCGCCTGGTGGGCTGGGCCGCACAGGAGCTGGGCCGGCTGGGCTGAGAGGTGAGCACCAGGTAAGTCCAGGTGGGTTCTCTCTCTCTTTTTTTATATTTCTGTTTTCTATTTTTAAATTTGTTTTGGCATTGTTTTGAATTTAAACAAATTCAAACAATGCCAAAAACTCCTCTGAATATTTTTATTTGCTAGATGGACTTTTCCAACAGCACATAAAGCATTTCAGAGTTATTTGAAAATATATCCCATATATTATGAATATAATTCCAAATTCAAATACAATAATAATTTAAATTCAGTGCTCAAAATATTCCTCAAAATGTTCATTATTTTTGGTTTGGTGCAAAACCCTTGCCAAAATATAACCAACATTATTTAAGGCCATTTTGGAACATTGAATGCATTTTCCAGGGTTCTTTGCCCCTCTTTTATTTAAGTTTTTGAGGCTTCCAAAATTCCTCAGTTCAAGTTTCAAAAATTTAAACATGATGCAAGCAAGATGCAACACTAGACAACACTAGAAGCTAGGGATGTGACAACTCACCCCCACTAAACAAAAATCTCGTCTCGAGATTCAAGCTTAGGGTAAGGTGAAGGGGGAACGCAAACTAGCACAATCTTCACGATCCAGGTTGCACTTCATAGGAATGTTGTTTCGATCACCATCTTTGTCTCGACGTCTTCCTCTGAGAACTCCAACTAACATGACAACGAGAGGGGAAGGGGACTCTAGAAGGACTGATCTTTCGAAGATCGAACAACTCAGGATTAACTCACGGAATGAGACATAGCAACATCACTCGAGCTGAGACACAAAACACACATCTAGAGGGATGGAGTGGAGCAAATGACGAAGGTTCACTAGGTAGGCAACAATTCCACACCTAAGAGGTGGTGAACGGTTGTCAAGTAGCAAGGAGTTGAGTTGCTATGATACCATAACGAGACAACTTAGGGATGGTGACTCGTAGATATATCCCCTTAAGTGGCAAAAGAATTACCTTTGATTCAGAGATCATTGAAACTCTTTAAACCAGCCTAAGGCAATTCTCGAGCGATCGTTTGGAGGGGGTCGGTAGAATGGCATACTCGGACTTGGATGATGTGGATTACCTTGTTGAAGACAACGTAATGGATGATTTTGCTTATCACCGGAAATGGAAGAGACCCATGGTAGAATGGCACAATGGCGGTGCAAGCTGGGAACAGAATGCAATTGCTGGGAATGATTCTGGTAACTGGGGAAGAACCCAACAATAGCGAGTGAATTCACTGTTTGAAAGGTCATAGCATAACCGAGGAAACTGAGAGGAATCCCAGTTAGTGCCGATGATAACACGTAGCGCTTGTGCGTGCTCTCAAGAACTTGAGCATTTCCATAATCATCAAGGTTTTATCAACATCCGTGTCAAGGGTCCGGTAACACAACTTACTACCATGATGAATGGTGATGGAGGATGCAGATGCAAAGGAAGATAACACCTTCTCAGATTTCACCCTTGGCAGGGCCAAGGAAATAAAATCTGGATGATCGACCGAGAGACATTTAGCACTCCGCTTCTAATGTTCTCCTTGATGTGCTAGCGTATCCCATTCATTGAAATGGTTTGATATCTAGAACATCAAGTAAAGGTCGGACTTCAGGAACACAAAAATCCATAAGGAACAACTAGGGAGTAAGCCCTACGAAATCCTTATGGGGAGGTGGCTAACTTCATCAATCAAGATATTATAATAACAGGTCTTCCGGCTGGGTGTGTTGGCCACGACATCCACTTTACCGGTTATCGCGCGACCAATATTATAATTCTTGGGAAATATTCCAACCATCATATCTGCCTGAGATTCAGATCTGGTTGGTGTCAGGATATTCCAGACTCATCGAGTCTAGGAAGAAAAACGGAAGTTTGCAACACAAATCGACGAGATGACGTTGCGGGATTCTCGGGAGATGAACTACGATAGCAAGCTCCAAAACATGAGCTGGTTCTGCTACAAACATGTGAACACGTTGTCCAAGACAAGCATGACCACAAAGTAGTCTTATAATAAAACACTACCGAGTTCAGGAGGGGGAACCATCAACGAGGGTATCGAAGTCTTGTGCATTACCATGGATTAACACTTAACTCCTGTTCTCGAACAAATCAGTCAGTGGCTTGGGGTGCTACGGAGCACATATAGAATGGAGGTTGCAAGTCTCCGAACCACAGAATACTTTCGCACGTATGCATGACTGATTTGGGATGATTCCAAAGGAAACAACATTGACTTTCTCGAATCCACGGCGGCAACTTGCACCAGATGCACATGAATTAAAGGAAGTCACTACCTTCATCCAAACATATGCTTCATGAGCTAGCATGAACAAATGCTTTCAAAAGTTTTCAACACTAGCTTAATGTTCAGCAAAATTATGGAGAAGACAAGGATGTTGTCAATGGGCACAACAACAATTCATCTAGATTTCCTTTTAAAAGGAATTCCATAGTTAAGTGAACACGGTGATAGCATTGGTCAGACCAAAGATGTAATGGTGTATGCTCGAGGGATCAACCATGAATAAGACAACATTACGAGCATCGTTGGTACTGATTTGACTTGACGATGGCCCACACTCAAATCAGAGGATTGGGTAAGATAATAGATCCAACAATTGTTCACAAGGACCAATCGATGAAGATATCATCTTTCTTCAACACACACTACACAAGAATATCCCTTTGGAACGAACTAAGTCGGGCAAGATTTTATCTTCCAACTCTCCAAGTTGTTGTCTAGCTTAACCAACTAGCTCAGGGATATCTAACACCGATCTTGAAGAGAGGGTGGTTCACAAGAACCCAACTTGATCACAAGCTCAACACAGCGGTCAGGTGACAACCTGGTAATACTCCCGAGAAGATATTCGGAAAATCACGAACCACCGGTATGTTACTAAGCTCGAGAACAATCTCGCTTTTGAGGGCAAGACGATATGATCAAATGAGTGAGGACTTGACAAGATCCTAACTCATCAATCGAAGGGTGCACCGAAATAAGGACTAGGTAGCACGATCAGTCTTAGAAGGATGATTCAAAAATCAATACGCTGAGAATGAGGTTATCGTCCATTTAACTACCAAGCAACAGAGTTGCTAGCAGTATTGATTTCACATGCCACGATTCACTTGTCGGCATTCTGGTTACAATAACACAGGAACCGAGGAATGAACAATGATGGCAAGAAGTATCACTGTACCAAGAGTTCATAGGATGGTGTGCAATTCCTATAACAATCCCGATATAAAGATGGTAATACTTCAGGGTAGAACAGAATCAAAGGCTGGATTAGCAATTTGATCTGCGGAGCACAACTTCTTTGACCCAATCCTGGATATGGAAGAGGTACTGGAGTTTGTTTCTCCTAGTCATTCTGCGATAGAATGGCTTGACGGACCACAAGAGTATTAGGCATCGATAAACGAACGCACGCATACTCTTGTCTATCAATTGATAGATGAGGGTCGGAAACAACTAAGATGGGACAACTCAAAAGAACATATGATTTTATGAGTTGTGGATGCATGGATTAGCATGTCGAACGAAGTTCAACATATTTCTTCCGGATAACCCATGCAGAAAGGTAGAACTGGCAGAGTCACAATATATGAATGGAGAACTCCTCAAGAATAATCCTGTTATGATATTTCAGTTCAACGAGGAACTTCTGCCATAAGTAGTTCATGGTATTTGGAAGAAGAAGATACCACGGACTTCAAGGACTATCGCAAAGGTTACTAATATACTAAAGGAACTAGCAACACTATCAACATGATGTAAGTAGGGTGAATATCGGGTTCAAGAACCCAGGAACAGAATACCTATTACTAAGTAGCATCACGGGATGCTTTCGAGAATGATGGCCAGAATCATCACACTGGGAACACAAATCATGGCTAAATTACTAGATGATCCTCTAAGCACTTAGGGTCATAATAATAATTCCAACATATATGTCGAGGTAATAGAATACCTCAACTCAACAATTAGTGTGATGGAGCTGGCATAAAGGAACATCGAAACCAGAGGGAAAGGATTTTGCAAATGCATCAGACTATTTAGAAACCTGGGATGACTCGGACAGCATAACGGCTGTAAATGCTCAGAAAAGATTTGAGACATTCACAAAAATGGTGGCATAACCACTCAGAAGCACAATATCAAGGTTTCGAGATCAATAATTAACATACAGAGGTAGAAACTGAACTGAGGCTTAAATCCAACAAACTTATAAGTCTACTGATAAGTAACACGTGATCCTGATAGAAAGAAGGGATAGCCTAGTTCTTAATCCCCGTAGAAGAGAAGATGATGACTCAGATCAGAAGGCCATGAGGTATAAGGAGTAAAAAGAGCCTTACGTTCCATCCCACAATCAATTCCCTTATATAACTAAGAATTTCTAGACTCAACTTCGACCAGTTTGGCTTGGTAAACCTACAGGCAGTCAAGCTCTGATACCAACGCTGTCAGGACCCCGACTCAATGCCACATCGATCTAGCATGTAACACCTCATATCACTTTGCGGCCTCACGCACGGTATTCCCATGGGTGTCGCCTTACCTTTGCCCGGGACCGTTTGCGCCTTTTGGCACACGTATATGACAGTGTCGCTAGCATCCATATGATAAGGAGCCCGGGCTGACATGGCTAGTCGTAAACCCAAAGTGGCACAGACTTACAGGGACAGGCATCCATGACCCAGCATCGAACGTGTCGGTCATCAGCGAGTGAATCCAGGTTGTAGCACTGGGCTAGCAGGACTCCGGTGAACCGGGCTGTAGCGGGCTAACAGGACTCCGGTATTCATCGCGTGACATTTCCCCGAAGGGACAGACACAGGAACGAGGAAGGACACATGCCGGCCAGCCTAAGTGTTCCGGAGCAGTAGCAAGCTACCATGGCTCGGTGGAAACACTAGAAGACATTTCCCCGTAAGAGAGGCTACTAAAGATAAACAACTAGATGGTCAGATCCCACACATACCAAGCATTTCAATAACATACACACAATATGCTAGATATGTGCAAATACAACATGGCATCACAACATGACTCTACGACTCAAGTAATTTATTCAGTAGGCTCCGAGGAGCGAGATATTACAATCAGGGGTCTCACGACCCAACATTCAGAGCATACAAGTCAAAGCACAAGCGGAAGCTATCATGTCTGAGTACAGACATCTAGAAATGAAAAAGGCTGAGAGGCCTGACTATCGATCAGATCCTGCCGAGGGCACAAGATCGTAGCTGAGGTATCAAGCTAAACGTCGAAGTCCATGCGGAACTACTAGTGAGACCGAAGTCTCTCTGCAAAAACATAAAATAGGCAAACGTGAGTACAAATGTACCCAGCAAGACTTACATCAGAACTATCTACATATGCATCATTATCAACAAAGGGATGGTGGGGTTTAACTGCAGCAAGCCAGCTTTGACTCGATGGCTAACCTGAACTACGACTGCAAGTAACTCTTTTGAGGTGGCGCACACGAGTCCACATATTCACCATATCAATACACCACTATGGATCCGCTCCCGTCTCCCTACGAGAACGCCATCCATAGCACTCACGCTTATCTTGCGTATTTTAAAGTATCCACTTTCACTTGTCTATGAACTGATATAAGCAACCCAGAAGTCCTTTTCCGCGGACACGGCTATTCGAATAGATCATATTAACCCTGCAGGGGTGTACTTCTTCACACACGCTCTCACCACTTACCGTCGTTTACACGACATGTACTCGGCAACCTTCAAGCGGAAGCCCAACGTGGGTGTCGGCCACGGCCTGCCTAAACACTCGACTCTAGTCCAGGTTTATCGCCTATTCGGGTTCCATCCATGAGGAGATCCGGCCGGAGTTTCGCTCACAGCCCCAAACGATGTGAACAGGGTTCCGTGACACCAAACGGGCGCCCGGTTTACCCGGCCACGTGCCTACCGCATCACAGCCCACCCCTACGGTCAACGCTGTGCACGGCCTCCAGCATACTACAAACACCAGAAACTACTTGCAACTCCTGGACAGAGGACAAGGGTGATCAAGAAGCCGAGAGGGTCCATTGGTTTCGGGCCCAATGCATGGTAGTAGCTGAATCATGGATCACAAACACAGAACTCAGTTCCTGAGGACGGCTGCAATGAGACAACCCACCATGTACTCCTACATGGCCTCTCACCGCTACCTTTACCAAATCGTGTTCACACACTTAGCTCACACACCGTAGGACATGTTCACACGCCTCTGATTCATCCCCGATGAATCAGACCTGACTCAACTCTAAGCAATAGCAGGCATGACAACAAGCATGAATGAGTAGGCACATCAGGGCTCAAACAACTCCTATTCATGCTAGTGGGTTTCATCTATTTACTGTGGCAATGACAGGTCATGCAAAGGATAAAGGGGTTCAGCTACCGCAGCAAGTAACAGATGAATCGGTGTTGTCCTAATGCAGTAAAAGAGAGCAGGAGCGAGAGAGTGGGATTTTATCGGAATGAACAAGGGTGTTTTGCTTGCCTGGCACTTCTGAAGATAACATTGAGTCTTCATCAGTGTCAACGATCACATCATCGGTATCACGTCTATCGGGAGGGGACAAATACCGGCAACACAGAAGGGAACACAATCAATGCAATGCACAATATGATGCATGATCATGACATGGCAAAATTAATGTGTTTTGAGCTAATGCAACTAAAACCAGATTAAATGAAGTTGGTTTGAATCCAAGATTCAAATTGAAACTCCATATGTGGATATTTAAATGCCCTTTATATGATTTGTGCTAAACAACAGCTATAAGTTGTTCTAGCATGCATGAAAATGGTACAGATGGATTCCTTGAATTTTTCTGATAATTTTTCATATATAATTTATTTCATTTGGAGTTACGGTTAATTTTCTATGATTTATTGAGGTTTTAGCTATTTTCTGGAATTTCCTGATTATTTTTTAAATCCAGAAAATACTTATTGCGTCAGCATTGCGTCACTATGACGTCAGCAGGTCAACAGACGCTGCTGGTGGTCAAACCTGACCAGTGGGGTCCACTGGTTAGTGACTGAGGCTGGTTAGTGTCAATGGCAGGTGGGGCCGGTCAACAGACACGTCAGCAGGTCAATACTGACGTGTGGGGTCGGTCAATGTCCATGTCAGCGTGGTCAAAGCTGACGGGTGGGGCCCATGTGGTTAGTTAAAACTAAACAGAAAATAAACTAAGATTAATTAAGGCGTGGGGCCCAGTGTTAGTGACACGGTGCGGTGATTAGTGGCTAACTAAGCCAGCCACGTCAGCAAGTGACGCCGGCGACCACGGCGACGGCGAGACCTCGCCGGAGTTGCTCGGGATGGCGCTACGGCCCGCGGCTGGTCGCGCTGAGGGCACCAGGAGTGAGCCCGTGCTCCCGCGCATCTAGGGGGACCCACGAGAGGGCGTGGGGTGGCCGGAGTTGAGCGCGGCATCGACCCCGGCGGCGGCCGGAGCTCGGGGGTTCGCGGGACCGGCGCTGCGGTGTGCAAACAAGACGGTTGTCGCGCTAGTTTTACTCTACGGGACGCAACGAGTGCAATGGACGCATGCGTGGGACCAAAAGGTCACCGGAGCTTCACCGGTGACGAGCCCGTGCGGCGGAGCGTCTCGGCTCCGGTGGAGGGAGCGGCTAGGGGGCGAATTAGGCAACGAGGCATGGGGGAAACGATGCAGCGGCTCACCGCGGTTCTTCTGGTGCTGCTGGCGAGGCAGGGGAGGCACGGGGTCCGGCGAATCGACGGAGGGGATCACCGGCACCCGAGGTCGGAAACGGCGGCGTTGGAGATGCAGCAGAGCTTCTGGCGGGACGTGGCTCGGAGAGGGGGTCGAGGGCGACGTCGCGGAGCTCGTGGGCACAACAGAGGGGCGAGGGGGTAGCGGTGGCTGCAGCTACGGCGAAGGCGTCGGCGGCTGCGTTCGGTCGCACTTGGGGAAGGAGCTAGAGGGCGAGGGAGAGGACAGAGAGTGAGGGGAGAGGCAGAGGGGGTTGCGGGGCGTCTCCAGACGCGTCGGGGGCGCCTCGGTGGCAAGCAGGAGGTGGCCAGGGCATCACCAGCGCTCGCCACCGAGCTGCTTCGGGGCGAGGGGAGGAAGACGACAGGGGGGCGCGTGGTGGGCTGGGCCGCACAGGAGCTGGGCCGGCTGGGCTGAGAGGTGAGCACCAGGTAAGTCCAGGTGGGTTCTCTCTCTCTTTTTTTATATTTCTGTTTTCTATTTTTAAATTTGTTTTGGCATTATTTTGAATTTAAACAAATTCAAACAATGCCAAAAACTCCTCTGAATATTTTTATTTGCTAGATGGACTTTTCCAACAGCACATAAAGCATTTCAGAGTTATTTGAAAATATATCCCATATATTATGAATATAATTCCAAATTCAAATACAATAATAATTTAAATTCAGTGCTCAAAATATTCCTCAAAATGTTCATTATTTTTGGTTTGGTGCAAAACCCTTGCCAAAATATAACCAACATTATTTAAGGCCATTTTGGAACATTGAATGCATTTTCCAGGGTTCTTTGCCCCTCTTTTATTTAAGTTTTTGAGGCTTCCAAAATTCCTCAGTTCAAGTTTCAAAAATTTAAACATGATGCAAGCAAGATGCAACACTAGACAGCACCAGAAGCTAGGGATGTGACACATATTGACAAGTGATGACCCACAAGTATAGGGGATCTATCGTAGTCCTTTCGATAAGTAAGAGTGTTGAACCCAACAAGGAGCAGAAGGAAATGATAAGCGGTTTTTAGCAAGGTATTCTCTGCAAGTACTGAAATAAGTGGTAATAGATAGTTTTGTGATAAGATAGATTGTAACAAGCAACAAGTAACAAAAGTAAATAAAGTGCAGCAATGTGGCCCAATTGTTTTTGTAGCAAAGGACAAGCCTGGACAAACTCTTATATGATGTAAAGCGCTCTCGAGGACACATGGGAATTATCGTCAAGCTAGGTTTCATCGCGATCATATGATCCGCGTTCGGTACTTTGATAATTTGGTATGTGGGTGGCCCGGTGCTTGGGTGCTTCCCTTACTTGGAAAAACATCCCACTTATGATTAACCTCTATTGCATGCATCCGCAACTACAACAAAAGTATTAAGGTAGACCTAACCATAGCATGAAACATATGGATCCAAATCAGCCCTGTACGAAGCAACGCATAAACTAGGGTTTAAGCTTCTGTCACTCTAGCAACCCATCATCTACTTATTACTTCCCAATGCCTTCCTCTAGGCCTAAATAATGGTGATGTGTCATGTAGTCGACGTTCACATAACACCACTAGAGGAGAGACAACATACATCTCATCAAAATATCGAACGAATACCAAATTCACATGACTACTAATAGCAAGACTTCTCCCATGTCCTCGGGAAAAAACATAACTACTCACAAAGCATATTCATGTTCATAGTCAGAGGGGTATTAATATGCATATAGGATCTGAACATATGATCTTCCACCAAATAAACCAACTAGCATCAACTACAAGGAGTAATCAACACTACTAGCAACCCACAGGTACCAATCCCAAACTTAGAGACAAGAATTGGATATAAGAGATGAACTAGGGTTTGAGAGGAGATGGTGCTGGTGAAGATGTTGATGGAGATTGACCTCCTCCTGATGAGAGGATCGTTGGTGATGACGATGGTGATGATTTCCCCCTCTCGGAGGGAAGTGTCCCTAGAAGAACAGCTCCGCCGCCCTAGATTGGTTCTGCCAAGGTTCCGCCTCGTGGCGGCGGATTCTTGTCCCAAAAGCTTGCTTATGATTTTTTCCTCAACGAAGGACTCCATATAGTAGAAGATGGGCATCGGAGGTCCACCAGGGGGCTCACGAGGCAGGGGGCGCCCTCCCCCCCACCCTCGTGGCTAGGGTGTGGCCCCCCTCTGGAACTTCTTGCGCTTAGTATTTTTTATATATTCTGAAAATGAATTCCGTGAAGTTTCAGGACTTTTGGAGCTACGCAGAATTGGTCTTTATTATTTTCTCATTTTCCAGCCCAGAATCCCAGCTGCTAGCATTCTCCCCCTTTATATAAACCTTGTAAAATAAGAGAGAATAGGCATAAGTATTGTGACATAATGTGTAATAACAACCCATAATGCAATAAATATCGATATAAAGCATGATGCAAAATGGACGTATCAACAACTAGGCGTCCATGCAACCGCTCTTGTCGCCAGCTAGCATTCGACGACCACCATTATACACCACACAACCATACATAACTTACGAATAATGGACGAATCGATCACACACACTCTAGTGTGCAGTGGCACTATGATCAGTTGCTCACGATAGTACATACTCCGTACCATAGTACCCTCACTAGCTAGGCTATTTTATAAATTGTCGTTGTGATGGACGATATACATGAGCAAGGCGCTGAGTCACGAGTATGACCGTTGGTGTTGAGCCACGTGAATACATGCTCGGTGTTCGCGGAGGCCTCTAGCAAACGTCTAAACAGTAATGTCGCATACACATAATTTTGGTTTTTATTTCTTTCTCCAATGATAGGTAGGCCCGCATAGATATATAGATAAAGAACACGAGCTGATGAGGCGCATGCGGACTGTTTGACTAGTCAACCAGACAAATATGGAACTATACGCTGAGCCAGTGACCGTATAATCACCATATCTCGTATACAATGATCAAAGTGAGCTATCAAGACAAGTTCAATGACCGCCAATGCATTTTACTCGGTAATAAATGACTAAGATTGAAGGGGAATCCAAATTTCCTTCATCTTCTATCCTTGAGCTCTTGACAAACCAATGCACTTTACGATTGTCCGGCCATTCCACCCCAGAGCTGTCACCAAGCTTCGTTCATGCCACCGCGCCACACACTAACCAGTAAGGAAGCGATGGCATCCCGCCGCACCGAGTTCCTCGCCACCCGCCGTGCCGAGTTCATCGCCGCTCGCGACCTCACACCTATGTGGGCGGAATTCGAAGCTGCCAAGGCTGTATGGGCAGTAGAGAAAGAGGCGGCCAAAGCCGCACAGAGGGAGCGGAAAAGTCTGAAAGCACTCAAGAAAAGAGAGGCCCGCCGCTGCAAGAAAGAAGAGGATGCACGCGCTCCTGCGGAGAGGTTGGCGGAGATCCAAGCACGGTGGGGTGTCACCGACAAAGCCAGGAAGGAGAACGACGACGTCTGGCCAACATGTGAGAAGTATTAGTACTAGTAGTTAGTGTGTGTGTCTGTTTCGCCTGTACATTTGTTTAATTAATTACGAGCATGTAACAGTACTACTAGTTACTACTCTAGTTTTTAGAGCAAATTACCAGTACATTAGCCTAGACTCAATGGAAAAATTCCTATCCTATGCATCAAATGGCATCTATTTCTCTACAGGAATTGAGATGCATGTCATCTCACTTCCTATGATTTTCATATTCCTATAAAATTCCTATCCTATGAACCAAAGGAGGCCACTGCTAGAGTAACTACTACAGCTAGGAGTACTGCTGGTACAGTAGTTTTCTTCAAGAAGCGGAATTCAATGAAGTCATGATGGTTCCTTCGTCTGAGCAACTTCACAGTGGGTAAGGTTGGGCATGTGATTTGACGGCTCATTAATAATTACTGCGACGCGACGTCCCTTGGAGTTCTGCGGGCATGGCAAGTGGACCAGGATGGTTGACGTCCCACATGTCGGCGAGCGGAAGTATTCTTTCCGATATCGAGGAGCAAGGAAACCGTGTGGTATAGTATCACTGGTGATTTATATTTATTTTTTATTTCTAATGAATGCTAGCGTTTCAACTATTACGACGAAGGAGTTCCAAACACACGGCACGTGCTGGATGTCGCATATGTCAGTGAAAGAAGTGTGACATGAACATCGTGGTAGAGCGTCTCCACTTCTGGGTCGTAGAACACACATAGTAGTACTTGTTGGGGGTTTGGTGCGACATATGCCAACGGATGGCTTATCATGGTGGGGGCGAGTAGAACGTCGTCGGTGCCTGGAAACGGGATGAGGCGAAGACATGCACGCCGACGAATCTTACCCAGCTTCGCTGCTCTCCGGGGAGATAATACCCCTACTGCTGCTCTGCGGGGTCTCCGCATGATCACTATGGTCAAGTATTTACATGATTTCTCCTTGAGTTGTGTATGTGGTAGGAGAGGGCAAGGCTAGCTCTCTCCCTCGGCAGAGCAAACGGGTCCTTGGGGCAGGCCTTGTTGAGGCCCGTGTAGTCAATACACATTCGCCATTGCTTGTTCTTCTTTAGCACCAGGACCGGATTTGCCAGCCACTCCGGGAACAAAACTTCCATAATGAAGCCGGCTGCTAGGAGTCGGGCTATCTCTTCTCCGACAACTCTTCTCTTCTCTTCTGATAAGCGGCGCAGGGGCTGCCTGACCGGCTTTGCATCAGATCGGACGTGTAACTTGTGCTCGGCGAATTCCGTCGGCACACCTGGCATGTCTTTGCGAGACCATGCGAAGATGTCCCGATTCTCACAGAGGAAATCGACGAGCTCGCCTTCCTATTTGCTGTCGAGGTTTGCACCTATGACGGCATACCTCTCTGGGTGTTCCGGATCCAAGGGTATCTTCTTTGTCTCTTTGGCCGGCTTGAACGAACCTTCGGCTTCCGACTCCTTCGGGTCGGGCGATATCTCCGGCTGCTTGCCAGCCATCGCCATAGCTTGCTCAAGGAGTCGTTTCTCGGCCGCAATCACCAGGGACTCGGCCAGCCGACTGCTTTCAACCGCGCAAGTGGACGACTTCCGGTAGTCGCCGGTCACAGTCAGAATTCCCCTGGAACTGGGCATCTTCATTTTGAGGTAGGCATAGTGGGGGACCGCCATGAACTTGGCCAAGGCGGGCCGGCCAAGTAGCGCATGGTATGGCACTACTAGGGAAAAGCCTATACACAGAATTTTACTAGTAGCGCTGTACAAAATCAAGCGCTGCTGCTACTTAGTAGCAGCGCGCGTAAATAAACCGCGCTACGGCTATGACTTTAGCAGTAGCGCGTACTAGCGAAAAGCGCTGCTGCTATGTTTGAACTGGGCGCACATGGCTAGCCCAACCTAGAAGTAGCGCGTATAATGGCCCAGCGCTACTGCTAATCTCCTTAGCTGTAGAGTGTATTCTAGAACGCGCTATAACTAACGTAGCAGTAGCGCCCTTTCTGAAACGTGCTTCTGGTACTTCTGACTTAACCACGCGGTTCGTCCTTCCCCACGGCCACTTCATCCCCCAAATCAACTCCACTCTCGCTGCCGCCGTCGCCCCTCGGCCGCCGCGCGCTCTCCCCACGCCGCCTCCGACCCCGGATTCAACGCCGGCCCCGCCCCCGACCTCAACGC